>NC_068403.1:15196419-15200926 GCF_023724105.1 Carassius gibelio | reverse complement strand
GCCAAAACACTACACAATTTTCAGGTCATCGATTGCTGTTCTTTTCACATTATACTATTTTTTTTTTTAGGTTCATGAAGTTTCTGTGGTTTGCACATAATGACAGATCAGTGACTGTGGATCACACATCACACGATTTACTAGTAAGAATCCAATTCAGGGAATGAGAGATCATGTATGAATGGAATTCTGGCTTGGGACTGCAAATCCTGCAAATCAAAATGGTGATCCACAAGAAGCTTGTAATCTACCAAAAAATAAAAATAAATAAGTTAAGGTTAAGATGATTTCTACTCAATATTTCCCTTGCACTAGATTTTTTTCTGCGAGTGGTTCTGCAATCTGCAAGTGGTCGCCAATGTAATTTCGAGTCAAAACACAATTTGTGTTCATACAGATTCACACAGTAAGTACAGATTTTAATTCAATTGCTTCTCTCCACTATATGACCTATATTACTATATAATAGTCACTCACATGAACGAGCACCAATTTCCCTCAGATTTAAGGCTGATATTAAGAGTTCTGTACATCACATCCTGCCATTTTATCTTAAAGGATCAGTTCACCCAAATTATTCTTCATATACTCACCCTCATATTGTTCCAAACTATTGTTTAATGTTTTAGTAGATATGGAAGTTGTTGCTGAATGTCCAAGCTGCTCTTTTCCATACAATGAATGTGAGTAATTACTCGGGCTGTGGAGCTAAAAAAAAAAAAAAAAACACCTACCATAAAAGTGGCCCGTGACTCGTGCACTATATTCTAAATGTTCTGAAGACTTAGGATCACTGAGGAACAAGCACAAGATGCATTATGCCATCAGCACAACTGAAAATAACTAAATATAACTGCTTTTGGTGTGTTCTTCATACAAAACTATATATAGACCATATAGCTTCAGAAGATTTTTTATTATTGTGTACAGGTGCTGGTCATATAATTAGAATATCATCAAAAAGTTGATTCATTTCACTAATTCCACTCAAAAAGTGAAACTTGTATATTAGATTCATTCATAACACACAGACTGATATGTTTATTTCTTTTAATTTTCATGTTTATAACTAACAACTAAGTAAAATCCCAAATTCAGTATCTCAGAAAATTTGAATATTGTGAAAGGTTCAATATTGAAGACACCTGGTGTCACAATTTTAAAGGGGAGGTGAAATGCTCATTTTCACTCAATAGGTCCCTTAATGTTTTTTTTTTTTGGTAATCTGTGCAGGGTTGTCTTGCCCTCGCAACCAAAATCACACTTCTTCTGTGACATTTCGCTCTCGCTCTGATCAGTGAATGTCTGTGCTCTCAGTGCTCTGCTCTACGGGAGCACACGCTCTTCCGGGAGAAGTGCCCTTAGGACCCATATAAGGAAATTCGCTCCATCTAACGTCACACAGAGCCATACTCAAATAAAACTTTCCGAAACTTGTGACAAACCGGAAGGAGTATTTTTGGAACAAAACGTACAACCTTCAAACGTACAACTTAATTTTTTAAACTTTGTCCATGTTTAGCATGGGAATCCAACTCTTTAACAGTATAAAAAACTCAGTATGCATGAAATAGCATTTCACCCCCCCTTTAACAAATTACCTCAAAACACCTGCAAAGCCTTTAAATGGTCTCTCAGTCTAGTAGGCTACACAATCATGGGGAAGACTGCTGACTTGACAGTTGTCCAAAAGACGACCATTGACACTTTGCACAAGGAGGTCAAGACACAAAAGGTAATTGCAAAAGAGTGTGTTCAAGCACATTAATAGAGAGGCGAAGGAAAGGAAAAGATGTGGTAAAAAAAAGTGTACAAGCAATAGGGATAACTGCACCCTGGAGAGGATTGTGAAACAAAACCAATAAAAAAATGAGGGGGAAATTCACAATGAGTGGACTGCAGCTAGAGTCAGTGCTTCAAGAATCACTACGCACAGACATATGCAAGACATGGGTCTCAGCTGTCGCATTCCTTAAGTCAAACTACTTGAACAACAGACCGCATCAGAAGCGTCTCGTTTCAAAAAGGACTGGACTGCTGCTGAGTGGTCCAAAGTTAAGTTCTCTGATGAAAGTAAATTTTGCATTTTCTTTTGGAAATCAGGGTCCCAGAGTCTGGAGGAAGAGAGGAGAGGCACACAATCCCCTGAGGTCCAGTGTAAAGTTTCCACAGTCAGTGATGGTTTGCGGTGCCATGTCATCTGCTGGTGTTAGTCCACTGTGTTTTCTGAGGTCCAAGGTCAACGCAGCTATATACCAGGAAGTTTTAGAGCACTTCATGCTTCCTGCTGCTGACCAACTTTGTGGAGATTAAGATTTCATTTTCCAACGGGACTTGGCACCTGCACACAGTGCCAAAGCTACCAGTTTAAGGACCATGTTATCCCTGTTAATTGGCCAGCAATCTTGCCCGACCTTAACCCCTTAGAAAATCTATGGGGTACTGTGAAGAAGAAGATGCGATATGTCAGACCCAACAATGCAGAAGAATTGAAGACCTCTATCAGAGCAACCTGAGCTCTCAAAACACCTGAGCAGTGCCACAGACTGATCGACTCCATGCCACATCGCATTGATGCAGTAATTCAGGCAAAAGGAGCCCCAACTATGTATTGAGTGCTGTACATGCTCATACTTTTTAGTTGGCCAAGATTTCTAAAAATCCTTTCTTTGTATTGGTCTCAAGTTATATTCTAATTTTCTGAGATGATGAATTTGGGATTTTCCTAAGCTGACAGTTATAATCATCAAAATTAAAAGGGGGGAAAAAAACATTTGAAATATATCAGTCTGTGTGTAATGAATGAACATAATATAAAAGTTTCACTTTTTGAATGGAATTAGTGAAATAAATCAACTTTTTGATGATATTCTAATTATAAGACCAGCACCTGCATGTGTGTGTTGGTGTGTGTATTAGTATTACACCATTTTTATTTCACATTTTTGAAACTTGAAGCTTGACAACATAAATACACACTTCCTTAAGGCAGGTGGCTCCTGGAAATCTTTATATAAAGATATCAAATGTTAATCTAGTTAATCTAATGATTTAACATAAAAAGCAAAAGGATGTTTGCATAAACAACAGTTGTCTCTATTTGTCCCTCTTTGTAAGAGTGCTTACATTATTAACTATTAAAATATTACTAAACTCATTTTACACACCTCTGAATTTCCAGCTTTGACCAATACAATTAAAGCTTATGTGGCTTCTGTTTAACATTTCAAAATGTAAATACACACACACACACACACACACACACACACACACACATACATATATATATATATATATATATATATATATATATATATATATATAAAACGAAAAAGCCAAAGACATTGTTTTGTGTTTATGTAGAGGATAATTCGTGAGTACTTTGTTTTGAATAAAACTTATTTACAAGAAAATGTTGCCAGTGTTGAATACATAGTTAATTTCTTATAAAAATGCACGGACACACACAACACATGGTTAATTACTCTCTCTGCAACTTGCTTATTTATTTCTAGGCACATAGCAAATAGTGTCTCTGTTCAGTTTTTAGTTATAGGACCGTGCAGCTAGCACAGTTTTATTATATAAACAACTCGGGAACAAATGGTCCTGGTTTGAGTGCAGTATCCTCAAGGTCTCTTCCCTATTCAGATTGTGAGCTATCAATGGTCCCTTTCAATGCGTTCCACCTCTGTAGCACTTGAAGTGGATTCTGAAGGCAGTAACGGAAAGAATTACTTAAATCTCAGACATCATAGTGGCAAAACCTCCATTAGTTCCATTAAACTGCTATTCCTATTGCTAACAACAGACTGTTGATTAAAGTATCGTTAATGATTTCTGAAGGAGGGGGGAGCATGGATGTTTGCTATGGATAGGGGGAGGAGGTGAAAGTCCATTTAGGCTGATGCACTAGTAATAGTAGAACAGATAATTTGGTTTAACAAAGCAAAGGTTTTTCCATTTGCTCACTTGAGAAACCATTGTCCACCAACCTCGGTGTTAAGGTAAGGTTCCTTGTGCCCTTGGATAGACCTATAGGTTACAAATTTGAGAGCAATTTGGGACTCCTCGGCCTGCTACCTTCTCTGCTGTTGGTCCTGGTTATGATATTTCATCGATAGAACTTGATCTGTCATCTTAAAAGATGCTAAAGATGTTTAGAAGTTGGGTCACTGTACCTATATGTACTATGGCCTATAGACTCTTGAAACTGCCAGGCTTTACAGTATCAGAATCCACAGAAGAATGTCAACCTGAAGTCACAATGATCTGTAAATCCACTGTCCTTGTCAGCCACCTAAAGAAACACTGTTATACTTTGGCCCAGCCACCTCTGCTGGCAAGATGGCCTCAGGCGGACACTCATTTTCAGATAATTAGCAATCTCATATCGCCCACAAAAGGAAGGCGCTGAACTGCACGGTGGAGTCTGCTTTACACAGGGTTACCTTCTCTTAAAGATAAAGGTATTGTGGCCCTGAATTGGGCTGTGTCAGACAGACCA
>NC_068403.1:15181419-15191419 GCF_023724105.1 Carassius gibelio | reverse complement strand
GGTCTTACGTGTAGGACAGGTGCGAACCATTGGAAATCTGAGAGGCGATGCTGGTACTTCTGCTCATCCCCTGCTCATTGCGGACACCTGTGGTGGCCCGCCGTACCACCTGGGGACTGTTCCGTAGCCCACCACTTCCCCCACTCGAGCACTGACTGGCCCCAGACCCGTAGTGCCCCCAGGGGGGTGGCCCCCCTGAAGGTAGGCCATGACCCCAAGGCTGCTGGATAGAGTCACTGTGGCTTGGGTGGTGGTGGTGGCCGTGCTGGCTGCCACTGTGGTGTCCTCCCCAGGGTGACCCCTGGGTGCTTGCACCGTGCTGGGAGCCCCAGCTACTCTGGGCCCCCGGAAAGCTGTGGCTGTGGCCATCGGATGAGGCCAGGTTGGAGAGCACCATGTTGCTGAATCCCAGGCGCATGCTTTCAGAGTCGAACGCTTCAATCTCCCGGGCCTGCTTCTCTAATAGACTGCGGATTCGTTCTGAGCGCTCATTTTGCAGGGTAACCATCTCCTCTTCAATCTGACCAAAAACCAAAACAGAATCAGGTAACATTTTGATGAAGAAATTATATTTTCTAAGCTGTTGTTGGTATAGTTAAGGCTGTAATACACCACATCACTTTTCCCCAGATTTTTGTACAGATTTGTGGCATGTGTGTCAACGCTAGCTGAAGAAAGTCAGAAATAGTATAGTATATTTTTATTAGTCACATAAGATGTGATTGTAGGATATCCTGGGAAATGTATGAATAAAGCCAGGAAACGTAAGGCCTTTCTGTCACTGTTTGATGGGTGTTATTCTGTTCATGGTGCATGATAAACACGCTGCACTGGCCATTGACATAATTTAACGCATGTTGGTAGTATGTGCTTCACCCTTAGAAAGTAAGCAAGAGGATAGTTAAATAATTATAACAAGAGTTTAAAGATGAAGTCATTGGTTATGAACTGAATAAAAGTGAAAGCAGTGACTGGGTTCTGCAGGCATCTCGCTTTGTTGACTGCTGCAATAGTTTTATCTTTGACATCTACAACTCTGTGACTTGAATGATTTTTGCAAGGAAAACAGAGACTTTTTCCATAACACTAGCCTGCAGATATTGGGCACTCAGAGGTGACCGATTTCACAGAAAATTGCGTATATTGTATATACAATATTATTTATTTTTTTGTCTCCTAGCACCGAGGAAGATGGTTATGCATGAGATTGTGTTCAGAACTACTTGAAAGTCTGGTATTGTGTGAACATCACTCATATTAGCTTATGGTGACCAGTTTTTCACTCTAACCATTCAGAAAGTTGCCAACTGAATGATGCAGTGTTCAGGTTTTAAAAAAGTTGTGTAGTATATTCCAGCCTTTAGACAAAATACTTGTCAAACTTGAGCTTCATTTGTTCACCCTTGTGCCATTCTGAATTTGTATGTACATTTTTGGGGGGGATACAAAAGTAGACATTTTTTAAGAATCTACACATTTTTTAAATACTGTGTCCAAATTCAAAATTGGGGGGTCAACATAAATGGCAAAACACTTGTTCTTGGGCATGCGTTAAGTGAATGTCTTTTTTAAATTTTGGATGTGAAATTAGGCTAAACATCTTTCAATGATTTGGAGATGCTTCAAAGTTCATATTCCACTGATAATAAGTTTGAAAATGAGTTACATGGAACAAATGACAGAACTTTCATATTTGTGTGAGATATACCTTTATTTCTTATTCTAGAATGTCAAAAACTCAAACTTTTTAAAACAACATGCCACCTCTTGTGGTTTCAAGTAGTTGGCTTCTTGGGTTTGTATCAGTTAACATACCTTCTGCTCAAGAAGAGCCCTCCTCAGCGAAACCCTCTGCTCCAGCTCTTTCCTCTCACGATCATGCTGTGCATCCGTCTGCTTTTTGATTTTGCTCTGATAAGCATTCAGCAACTCCAACTCCTGCTGCAGCTGCATCTTTAACACCTGACATTCAGCCTCCTGTGCCTCATCCAATCGCAGCTAAGGAGCAAGATGGGAGGCATAGTTACATTTAGAATTAGTTTGTTAATGACAAGAGAAGATGAATGGCACATTATCCACATTTTAATTAGGAGGAAAAAAATGTTGCCTCCTGCATTACATCCCTGAATAACTGAATACTGTTAAGTAATTGCATCAACTCCTTCAGAACTTTGTGACTGGTTCAAACTCTTCGATGGCTTTACAGGAAGAAATATACATATGCATACACCTAACATGGCAGGTCACTCACAGCTTGTGTGGAGAGCATGTCATTGATGGAATGGTCATACTGTTCAGCAAGGATGGCTAATTTCCGGGTCTGCTCCTCCTTCAGCCTCTTCAGCACAGCCTTGTGGTCAGACTTGGGTGTGGTCTCCAGGAGGTGGTTGCGCAAGGCCTTATACTGCCGTGTCTGGATTTTACACGTGTCCTGGAACTGTTTCTTGATCTGAAGCTCTTTAGACTAGAGAAGAGAAAATACTGATTCTACACTACTAGTACATACTGTAGGTTACAAAAACAAACAAGCATAGGCTACACACCTTAAGGCTTTTGGGCTGTTGCCGGACCTCCATGACATGTTTGCGGCGGAGCTCTCGCTCTCTGCGTTTGTTGTACTCTAGCTGGTTGGTGAGTTCAGTCTGATGCTGCAAGCGAATCAGCTCTGTACGCATCTTCTGAATGGTGCCCAGCTGCCTAACTTCCAGCTCCTGCATGGATTCATGATGGCGGAGCAGCATGGCATGTTCCAGATCTTTCTGTGTCTGGCGCTTATTTAGTTCCTGGATCAAGAAAAACGATGTCATTATAAATGTTTTCTTTAAAAGTAAAAATATGGGAACATTTAAGAAAAAAAAAAAAACTAATGAAGCATCAAAACAGTCATTAGTTATGTGACGTGACGTTACCTCCCGTACAAGGTCCTGTTCTACATTGTGTTTTGCAATGAGGATTCGCCGTTTAAAGCGCCGACATTCTAGCTCCAGGTACTGCCGCTGTCGGCGGAGCAGGTTGGCTTCCTCCTCTGCCTGGTAGTGCTGAAAGTTCTCCTTCTGCTTCGAAAGCCGCTCTTGCTTCTCTTTCTTAGGGGTGGACTGGTTCTCATTTAGCTCCTACACGCAGCGTGGGAAACATCAATGGAGTGTAAGGTGAAATACAGACATTTTTTTTGCTTTTTTTTTTTTTGTTGTTTTAGTAACAAAAAGGCAAGATTTAACTACATATTTGTATATATTTGTTATATATAATACAATTTTTAAAGATCCACTGTGATCAGATCATAAATCTGGTTTATGAAATAGTTTCACTGTTGTTTTTATCCTGCTTAAAGTCAAACCATGTGCAAATCTAAAATCAAATCAACACCATCGATGAGGATTTTCTTCTTAGAACTGCAGTGTAATAAAGACGGTCTCAAAAAAGTGTTTTTAAACTGCCCGTTTCCTACCGTCACAAACATGTAACCAATTGTGTCAACTTGTGAGATGAGGCCTTTTATATCTGGGGCCTATACAATGAAGCTGTTTTGGCTGGCTAGCCAGGTAAGTTTCAGTTAAGTTTGCGCTAACTTTGGGTTGTTAGGCACCATGAAAGTGGTTTGGGGTTTGGCTTTCAGCAGTGTTCATCACCATAGTAACTTGTGCTCCATGGCTCTGGTTTAAAGATCTCAAATCGAAATTTTTCCAATCAGCTTTGAGCAAAGAGACACATCGGTGACACAATGTCACTCCCCCAGTTACTCTAGCTCCAAATTAAAGGGCACTACATAGTAAAACATTATTAAAGATAAAATCGTCTGTCTTTTAGTGATATTTATTATCATTGTTTTATATAATTCATATGATTATTATACCCTTAATCCAATACATTAGCCATTTTAGCCTAATTAATAAACAAATACATACATAATATAAATAAGCAATTATAAACAATAGATAAAACTTTAAACATAACTTCATTTAAGCTTAGATTTTTTTAGTCTCTGTATACCTATATACATTTATACAGTTTTAATTATATAAACGACTCACACAACTTTGACTTCCACTGATATTGCAAGATGTTTTCTTTAAATTGTCCTCTTATGGACTGCTCTTTTTATCTTGCCGTGTAAATGTGTTTAAAAAATATCAAGAATTAAAACATTGGTGAAAATTGAATCACAGTTTCAAGGTGTGTAACTGGCTGTTCATTACAGATTCCACACTTTAATGTGAACATGCTCTATAAACTCAGGATCAAAGTGGGGGTTGAGAAAGAAAGTTGATGATCAGCGTCAGGGTACCAACAAAGCCAGACTGGGTTGGTTTGGTTTTGTCAACTAGAAACTAATCCTGTAAAACTAAGAATATACAGGCCAATTATACAGTCAATTATTTTAATGGGGAAAATTTTTATTTTGATTATCAAAGCCTTGCTTACAAATTTGTGATTGCAGGGAGGCTTTAAATCAATAAACATTCTTTTTAATTCATTAAGGAAAAAAAACTATGAATGTGTCTGTATTTTACTTCTTGCTTTAAACATGTTGAATCAACTTTGTAACAGTTTTTTCTCATCCTCTGGATTGTATATTGTCCATTTGTATAATTGTGTAACTGTCAAATGGCTGAATAAATAGAAATATATGACATTATAGCGGTGTTGTCTATTACCATTTCCGGCTTTTTCCATTTGCCTTCATTTCATTACACTGTTCAAAGCAAAAATAAATCTCACAGATCTCAGAGGTCAGTCTAGGTAGGATTATGCCAAGATGAAAAACACCACTGGCAAATTCATACATGGGTATCAAGCCATGCTTGAGCATGTGTGTTTACCTCTTTGAGTTGTTCCTTCCTTAGCTTGTACTCTCGTTTCTGTGACTCCAGGAAGCTACTAAGCTCTTTCTTTTGCTGTGCTTGAATGTGCTGTTGGAATTTCTTCTCATCATTGGCAAATGACTTGGCCTTCAAGATTAAACATTCATACAAATTAATAAAATAAAATAAAATAAAATAAAATAGATCAAATAAAATATTTTTGTTGCAAACTGCCTTTGTAATGATAAAGTAGAAATAGAATCTTCCCTTTTTGTTGCCACAAAGTAGAAAGCACATAAATTTATGATATAAAGATTTGTCTTCACTGTAATTGAGGGCCATGGCATAAGAGGAAGAGGGGAATTCCCAGTTCATAAGCATTTTTCAGGTGAACTTCCACATTACTTTCCGCATCTTTGTGCCGCCCAAGAAATTATTGTGCTTGTTATCTAACAGATCATGTTACATCTTTCTCACACTTACATCTTTCTCTATGGATGCTTGGTTTTTCTTCACAAGTTTCTCCATCTCAGCGGCAAAGCTGTTCCTCTGGGCCTCCAGTTCTTTGTCCAGTCTCAGCCTGTGTTCGTCCATCTCCGCTTTCAGTTTGTTCTCCAGGGCCATAAGGTGCTTCTGGTGCTGCCGTCTCATGCGTTTGTAACCGGACATCTGCTCCCTCAGCTCGGAGTCCTGCTCATGTTCCTGCATCTGGCGTGTCACCTGAAAGGAGAAACACAAGAAAATGGATCAAAAGTGAAGAAGAGGAAATAAAAATAATCAAGAGACGTCTTGTACATTTTGAACATTACAAGAGCCTGAGGCTGAGAGTGAGCAAAAAATTATTGTGAAGCCATTCAGATTACACTGTGTCTACACTGAAAGCAACCAATGCCAAGGTTCATCGATTATTAATGAGTAATGTAGTTTTAATGCGTCTTTAGGGTTGTGAAGCATTTCACTACAGATCCACTATGACTGGCTCACCATTAGGGATGTGCCTGAATAGCAAATCCGTATTCAGAAAGGCATGGAAAACAAATAATGCGTCGTACGGAGTATGGAGCCACTAAAGTTAGCCGCTTGCTAGCAGTTGCCTTTTACATACAGTACATAAAATTTCCCTTACCACATAAACAGAGAGAAGTAAGGACAGATGATTGATAGGATGATGGCAAATTATTTGCACATCCTGAGCTCCACTGACAAAAACTAATCTTGTGAAATGCGTGGTAAGTAGTGCCTCTCTGTAGTGTAGTGAAGTGTAAACATGAATCTCAAAAGTGAAAGTAAAAAGCCAACGTGCATTTATAAGTTATTTTAATGACCTTCATATATTAATAACGGCTCCCTGATGCCCGCAGTTTATATACAGGACAATAATCCAGCGGCATAATTGTGAAAGAAAAAACTGAAATATATTTGTATCATACATCACGTATTAATAGTATCGTAGTATATGTCATTAACTTTCCAAATACCAGATTCCGATTCAGGCACATCCCTACTCACCAGATAAGCTGTGCGAATGGTGGCAAAGTGCTCGCGGTTGCGATGGTGTTTGCGTTGCGGGGGCTGTGCGGGTGCCGCCTGGGCTTCTGAGGGATGAGGACGCGTTTCAGGATCGTTGGGGTAAACTTCCTCTTCTTCCTGTTGGACAAAAAAGCAGGAAACATATATTAGGCATCATGAAGTTCAAAGTTCACAGTTACTTGGTATAAAGAATCTCAGATTTTGGTTATGCAGGATGACATTTCTGAGATATTTTATCAAGATGTGTGAACGTACAGGCTTCAGGTGTATGACCGAATTATTTGACATAAAAGTGTGGTCTTTCTCCAGGTCATGGTCACTCTTGTCATCAGCAGCATCGGGAATGCTGTTCACTGAGCTGCTCTGAGAGCTTGCACTGATTGACATGCTGGGAATGGACTGATTACTGCCCACACTGCTCACTGTGCCCGTGTGACCAGGACCATGCTCTGGCTCCTAAATACACATACACAAAAAACAGCAGTTCAGATACTAGGGCTGGCTCCATACCACTTTTTCAGAACTGATACCAGAAATTCTGAGTATACAGAATCATACATATACTTAATATTTAATGTGTTTAAATTAAAAAGAAAACAAAATATAATTGCTGTAATCAATTATATTTATTACTATGATATACAATGAACTTTTAATGTCAGCAGACAATATTTCATACTAAATATCCCTTCAAAATAATTGCATCACTGAGATTTTTGGTGGAGTAAACTATTTATTCTGAAGCAATATTTTAAGTGTTCTATCAGCTTTTACATACTTAAATCTGCATACTTTTATTTACTTTTACAAAAGCCTATTTTTAACTTTTATGGCCATTTTACCTTTATAAAGCTTTTTATATATAAGTACGCATTATCTTTTGAGTCAAATTCTTACATTTAATCAGTGAATTAGAATAATAAGACATTTGGGCTGTTACTATGCAAATGAAATGTAAATGTATCTTTGCAATCCAGCAATCCAAACACAGTTCAATGCAGAACATGAATGCATTTAAATTGCAGTTACAAATGCATAAATAATTTGTTGCCTTTTTTTTTTTTTTAACAATGGTTTTGTTGGCGAAAACAGGCAATGGTGTCTAAAACGTAAGTCTCTCAATAAAACTTCTAGTTTATTAAACTGTTGTAAAAAAAAATTAAATAAATAAAATCAATATCACATTTGTATATGGTAATTTTTGGAGGAAGAAAAGGCACTCGTCCTTGTGAAATTGATTAGCTATATGAAGTTGTATATACAACTTTAGGTTTTTATTGTAAACCATCATTAGGTCCGTCAAGACTTGAGAAATTTAGCGGTGATGTGACAAAAAATATTTAAGACCCATTGAATCCAAATGTAAAACATTTTAAGGCCTTATATTAGGAAAACGTTATTTTGGCGCACTTGTATCAGGTACCAACCGTCATGGTGATACAAACAACCCTATTTTAAATAAATAAATAAGTAAATAGAGTGTCCAGAATGTGAAAATTTTTAATATTGATTTAGACTCAGATTTCAGACCCCAAATACATACATACCGTATTTTTCGGACTATAAGTCGCACCTAAGTATAAGTCGTATCAGTCCAAAAATATGTTATGACGAGGAAAAAAGTTGCACTGGACTAAGTCGCATTTATTTAGAACCAACCACCAAGATAAAATATTACCATCTTCAGACGCGAGAGGGCGCTCTATGCTGCTCAGTGGTAGGCTACAGGAGCACTTTGGAGCAGCATAGAGTGCCCTCTTGCGGCTGGAGACGGTAATGTTTTCTCTTGATTCATTTCTCTTGGTTCATGTCAAATTAATTTTGATAAATAAGTCGCACCTGACTATAAGTCGCAGGACCAGCCAAACTATGAAAAAAAGTGTGACTTATAGTCCAGAAAATACGTTACATACATGCATACGTACATACATACATATGAGCCAGTCAATATTAAAACACGTAACTAGGCAAGGTTCGAGATCTGACCTCATCTCCCTCCTGGGTCTCAGTGGTCGGCCCATTGTGTGCCTCCTGAAAGAGGATCTTCTTCATCTTGCGGTACTGCAGGTTGTCCAGCTCTCGGACCGCATCTTTTGTCCGCAAAATTAAGTCTATCAGAACAGATTCTGGCCTCCCTCGCAGGACAAAGGCATGCTATGGTTTTAGTAAAGAGTACAGAAAATAAGAGAATTGTAAATATTCAAGTGTAATATTAATATGATTAAGAAACAAAAAGTTTATTTAATTTAAATGTTGATAATTTATAGCAAAATAAAACACCTGCAACAGATCCTCAGAGTGTGGTCTGTCTTGAGGGATTTTCTGAAGGCAGGAGTCAACAAAATTTCTAAAATAATCCGTCCTGAGGAAAGAAAATGATGCAGCATGTAAATCAACTTATGACTCCACATTAATGCAGAAAGCCCTAATTCAAACAGCTATTTTTATGTATATATTAGTGGACTCACCATTCACTCGATTGCAGTGCAGGGCTCTCATTCTGTGCTATGTGATATAAGGCACTCATCGCATTCATGTTAAACAGAGGAGGTTTCCTTTCCGCTACAGCAAAAGGGAGGAAAATATGTAAGACAGACTTTCACAACATCAAAGACACACAATTCTTACAATGAGCAGCACTTCTTCGTCACCTAGTTCTATGCAGGTGATCCCAAGAGACCAGATGTCAATCTTTCCATCATACTGTCCCTCATCCATGGCTAAAATCACTTCAGGGGCCATCCTGAGAGGAGGTGGCCATGTCAGTAACCAGGCTGTGTGAATGGAATCATTTTTACTCAGAGATAACCAGTGTGCTCACCAATATGGTGTCCCCACAAAAGAGTTGGCTGGAGAAGCAATGGAGGCAGAACCAAAATCTGCCAGTTTGACTTGTCCTGGCTCGGTCAGCAGGATGTTCCCAGCTTTGATATCCCTAAGTGAAGAATGACATGCATAACAGTCAAAATTAGGGGTAGTTTCCCTCAAATTCCACAGGCAGTGCCACCTGAAGAATTGTTTTAATATCTATGTGACTTTGCAATTAGAAATCTTTTTGAATCAATTAAAATGAATTGGTGACCTGTATGTAGGATTGCCAACTGTTCTGTATAACATGGGATCGCCCCGTATTTAAGGCATCAAAAAAGCATTCAAGCTTTTGTGAATGCAAATTGGGTGATAATTGATCATGAGCAAGTGAAGCCCAGTGGTCCCAGTATAGGTCATAAACCCAGACCTCTCCATGTAATCGAATGGGACGCAAGACAAACTAAATAATAAATAATTAAAAAAATACGTTTGGCTTTAGTTAGTTATGTGATGTTATAAAAACGGGAATGTGTAGTCATGATTGAGAGCTCAGATTGACAGCTTCTCTGAGCGAACTAACTTTTTCTAGATCTTCATGAGGAGATCAGAGTTGTATTTAGAAAAACATCCATTAACCTGAGAGAAGATGTCTTTCACTATTGAAATAGAAACTCATGTCATGATGTTGTTAACAAGAGAAGAAAAAAAAAGGAACATTTTTTTTATTTCAACTTGGTGTATTCTTAAAATTGGACCCCAATATTAAAGCACACATTTAAGAACCAAAAGAATCCTATACTCTGAGTCTCTAAGCTCTCTTTAATTAAAAAAATAAGCATTTTCATTCATTCATAGGC
>NC_068403.1:15157316-15180919 GCF_023724105.1 Carassius gibelio | reverse complement strand
AAGGTTGTAAAGAATACATAGAGTGCAAATTGCACACTTAGTGTAGTTCCTCTTCACAGAGCAGTGTAATAATTATAGGGGAGTTTAAAATCAGCAGGGAACTAACAGGGAAAAATTCTTGTGGGTCTGGAACTGATACCTTGTATTACACAATGAATCTTTTGAGGTTTTAGAAATGCAAAGTGTTTATAATAAATAGTGTGTGGAATAAGTCACCTTATATCCTTGAACAAGCTTTATACTGTCTTAACTGAATGCAAAATATTACAATATGCTTTTGACTGAATATCCTTTGTAGCTTTATTAAAGGAGCAAGCTATTTTTTAATTTGTACAAATTGAATTTGAACACTATGCAGTGGTTTCTTTTACATTATTTCAGTTCTGTATAGGCTACTTACCTAAATACTTCTTTTAGTAGACCTTATTGATAAACTTAAAACACTGTTCATTTAATTTGCATGTTTGTTCTAATGTATTTATTCATAAAATTTGCTTGTAATTTATTTCTTATTTTTTTATCGACCGTTTACTTTTCTTTGATGTTTGAGCTTTATATTAGGTGGGCTAGTATTAGTTTTTGCTGCAGTATCTTAAAAAATTTAATCAAATGAGAGATGTGAAATTTCACTGTTATTATGACATTTTAATTACAATTAATACAACTTTTTCAAAAAATAATAATAATTTTGAGTTTGTATTGATAGGTGCGAGCATTTCCGAGCATTGCTGAATGAGACGGATGAAGAGACCATAGAGATTCATCAGTTTTCTTATCTGGTATATCGTGCATTCCTGGAGTACCTGTATACTGATACCATCAACCTCCCACCTGAGGATGCCATTGGTAAACTGCACCCATCCATGATCTGAATTAAGCCGCGTTTTAACCACTGGAACTTTACCAAGGAACTAGGGACTTTAGGCTGTTACTCCGTGTGTTTCCACATCATGAACCAGGATCTAAATAATGTTCTGAGTAAAGAAATTGCCCCTCAGAAAGTCCCTTGTCGTGAGGTAGTACTTTTTCAAAGTTCCTGAACTTTCGGGGGCGGGACTTGGGCGCTAAACATAATGATTGGTTAAATTCGTGCAGCATTGTTATTTCACCCACCATTTATTTGGATCATTTTCAAAATATTACTGTTATTGTGTTATGAAATGCAGTTTTAAAAGTATTTCAGGTGAGAATGTAGTCGTTTAAAACTCAAATATGTGGTTTATTTATAAAGACAGCGCCTATTTAAAAATATGTTTCGCTGATTTCGGAGACGATCAGCGCGAGCTTAGTGCTTATGTGTCCATCGAGAGCAGTCTCACCTCGGCTAGCCGTTCTGACATTTTTCTCTTTAAAGTGGCTAAACATAAAATATAATTTGTTTTGGTAAATCTAATGGGTAATATTTGGTCTTCATTCAATTAATATATTAATTTGTTAAAATTAAAATAAAGAGTCAGTACTGTTTGATGTAATATTTAGTCTCATTGTAATGTAGGCTATACAGGCTTACACATTTCCCTGAACTACATTTCTGCGGCTATTAATGTTTAAATGAAAACGAAAGGAGGCAGTGTTGTTTGATATCATATTTCATCTTATTGGAAATATAAAGTGAGGACAATAGCAGTAGCCAAGGCGAGCTGACTGATGTTATCAAGTAGACTGCTGTTTGCAGAATTACCAGACTTGTGTCATCCCGTATGCGGGAGATCACACTTCTGAGTCGAACTCGGAAAGTCCAAACTACAGAGGACGCTAGTCTAAAATTAGCTAATTTACTTTGTATTGAGAAATGCAGGCAGACCTACATCACCAGACTATTTGCCTAATCTTCACGGTACTTTTGACCATGGTGGAAAAGCAGAAAGCAACAGGTCTGGGGGGAAAAAGTTCCTGGTACAATTGTTCTGGGTAATTTCGGTGGAAACGCAGCATTACACTGATTTATTTGTTTAAAACCACATATACATACCTGTTTGCCATGCTTTTAGATGGAGTCCAACATGACACAGTGAAAAACCTGTTAAAGGTTTAGTGTCATGTCATTCCAAACCCACAAGACCTTTGTTCATCTTCTGTATGCAAATTTTGATCATTTTGATGAAATCAGAGAGCTCTCTGACTCTCCATAAACAGCAACGCAGCTACAATGTTCCCAGGCATAGAAACGCACTGTAGCAAAGACATCACTAGTCCATGTGACATCAGTGGTAATTTTATGAAGCTACAAGAATACTTTCTGTGTGAAAAGAAAACAATGATAACAATTGATTCAACAATTCTCCTCACCGATTACCATCTTCTGACATTTTGGAGAGACGTAATCAGCATTTATCTTCAAAAGTATTCTTGTGGCTTCGTAAAATTACGGATTTAACTCCACATCATGGACTTATAAACTGATGTTTTTGCTATGTTTCTGGATCTGAGAACATTGCAGTTGTGTTGCTATCTACGCAGGGTCAGAGAGCTCTCAGATTTCAATAAAAATTTCTTAATTTCTTTTCCGAAGATAAACAAAGGTCTTGTGGGTTTGGAATGACATGTGGGTGGGTAATTAGTGACAGAATTTTCATTTTGGGGTGAACTAACCCTATGACTACACATTATAGCAGCAATTGTATTTTTTTTCTGACATCTGACTAATGTTGGGTGTTTATGATCCTATAATCATTGCATTGTAAAGGTCTGCTCGATTTGGCCACGTACTACCGTGAGAGCCGTCTGAAAAGACTGTGTCAGGAGACAATCAAGAGAGGCATCTCAGAGGAGAACGCTATAACACTGCTCTCAGCTGCTGTCAAGTATGAAGCTCGGGTGAGTGTGCACACTCACATCTTCAGTCATACACCCATACAGTCAAATACAGGTCCTGTTCCAAATGTTAGTGAGATAAACACTAACATGTTACTAAGCTAACAATGCCATGCTCAGAAAAGTCGACGTGAAAAACACAAGAGACTAAACAAACATTTTGCTAAGCTAACATCTTAATACACTAATAAAAAAATACAAAGAACACATTAAAATTAATTCAAAATATTTTGTTATTGGTGTACTGTTAAGCTAACAACAAATACTCTAAAAAGCACATCGTATTGCTACAGTACAATACAGTTTGATGTTAGCTAATAACTTCAAAATCTAAGGAGTGAAAAAAGCACAAATATTGTGCGAAATAGCTTAAATGATGCACACAGGAGACAACTAACATTCATAGTTGATCCAGTGGATTTTGATGTTAGCATATTGCTTAGTAAATGGCTTTATACACCGATAAAAAAAGCATGAAGAACGCAAATATTGTTTGAAATAGCTAATTTACTAATGATTTTATACTCTAATAAGCAAAAAACAAACACAAATTTGGGTTAACCCTCTGAAGTCGATTAACGCATATATGGGTTATGAGGCATTTTCTCCTGATAACCCCAAAAAGAACTTCAATTACACTTTCAGTTTTAATCGTACAGATAAGAGCAATACATCAATCGAATCTGTAAAGGGTCTACTTTTTTGTATACAGACATAACAACAAAACTTTGTGCACTTATAAAATAAAGATAACAAATAAGGTGTGCCGTCTGCGGCCTTTGTCTGCGCTGATCTTTTAGACACGCGTCATTAAAATGAACTGTAACTCTGTGAATACTCAACGAAGAGACATATGAGATATATCTATAGAAAGCTTGACGTGTACTTTTAAACTAACCAAGTGTCGCTGAAAACAGATATTCTGTGATTAAAGTAATCCATATGAAAACAATGCGATGTCTGCTTTTCACGTCTCTCTTCATTATCTTCTGATGTGACCACGCCCCCGCGCTGAACGCTCTATTCAGATTCTAATGTTTCACTGAAGCGTGCTGCTTGAATACACCACACAACAGCAGACAAAGCAGCGAGACTGTTCTTCAATTTCTTTTATTTTACTGTTTGCTTTGCGATGAGAGGAATAAGACATAATTCAAATCCAAAAAGATGTGATGTGGTTGAGGATTTGAGATTGGATTGGATTTCCTCAGAAAAAAAGAATGAAGTACTTTATTCAGCAAAGATCATAAACATGAGTAAGTCTCTTTGTATTTATTTATATACTTGTACTAGTTTTCACACAACGTGTAAACATGTTACTAGTCAGACTTTTTCCAAACTACAATTCCCGACTAAATGTATAATCAAGTGAAATATGATGAAGTTTCAATAACAATATACAAAGCTATACCATTCAAAAGCTTGATGTAAATAATATAAATGTAACAAATAGATAACTGTAACAGATGTAAAATCAATGCTGTTCTTTCAGTTTATTCCCCCTAAAAAAACTGAAAAATATTCTCAGCTCTTTTCAACATTAATAATAATAATAATAATAATAATAATAATAATGAGGATAGTGAGGATAATAATAACAATAAATGTTTTTTGTAGAAAATAAGTTAAAATGAATTCTGAAGGATTGTGTGACTGGAGTAATGATGCAAAAAAATCAGTTTCAAAGTCAGCTTTGATTATTCCTAATAAACTGTTTAATTGCACTCGCAAGTGGATATTAAATTATGTTTTGGGATAATTAAATATATTCTAAATAAACTACAAACATAAAATTATATAGATTTATTTTGTCCTCACATTCTTTCTTGTAACTCCTCCCTCACAGTGACACACAGCTGAATGAGAGGCTCATTATGCAGCTCATTATGCAGGGCTTTGTCTTCTCAGGTGTAAATCACAATGATATTCATGATAGTTGACGCCTACTCGCATGACTTTTACAAACAAAAAGTGTCTTAGAAAATGTAAATTAATATATTGTTTTCTGTGAGTGAGTAAACAAGATGATTTTCCCATAATTTAGAAAGAAAAATTCCAGGTTACAAGCTCCAGTTCTCAAAAGTCCCGGGAACCAATTTTCTTTATGTGTTTTATGGCCTTATTCAAGTGATTTAAAGGGGGGGTGAAATGCTATTTCATGCATACTGAGTTTTTTACACTGTTAAAGAGTTGGATTCCCATGCTAAACATGGACAAAGTTTCAAAAATTAAGTTGTATGTTTGAAGGAGTATTTTTGTTCCAAAAAAACCTCTTCCGGTTTGTCACAAGTTTCGGAAAGTTTTTTTCGAGTATGGCTCTGTGTGACGTTAGATGGAGCGGAATTTCCTTATATGGGTCCTAAGGGCACTTCTCCCGGAAGAGTGCGCGCTCCCGTATAGCAGAGCACTGAGAGCACAACAGACTTCACTGATCAGAGCTAGAGCGTCGCGAAATGTCACAAAAGAAGTGTGTTTTTGGTTCCCAGGGCAAGACAACCCTGCACAGATTATCAAAAGAGAAACGGAATTAAGGGACCAGTAGATGTAGTTTATTTTTTACAGAGCATCAACGGAGTTGTGCAAGTGTTTTTGTTCCCTGCATTTCGGATTGCACATCATTTATTTCTTAAGGATAACGCAGTCCCAACGAATGGTCAGAAAAAATGGTCACGATCGTGTGTTGGAACCGCATGCGGTGAGTAAAACTGCTTCAAATATCTCTGTGTTGTTAACTTAGCTATCAGCACGTAAGCACATCGAGCAAACAACATGTGTTGTCATCAAACTGCACTTTCCACATGTACAGCTTAAAAAAAAAAAAAAAAGACGACATAAAGTGGAACTTAGTCATTTTCCAAAACCGCTAAGCAAATATATACAGTTTCAGTACATACCACATAGAGACGCCTTTGCTGATGCTGCTCTTGTTAAATTTCAGCCTCTGGATCTGTTTCACAGCTTCCACATGCTCTCAACGCAAAAGCCTACTCGCGCTCGTGATTCTTTAGCTCCGCCCACACGTCACGCCTAGGCGCTCGTGTTTTTCCGGGAAAAATCGGTACAGACTATCTTTCTCTCATAAATATAATAAAAATAAAGACTTTATGGAGTTATGAAGGATGCAGTACTACTTTATAGGTACTCAAGATTAACAGGATATTGAGTGAAAACGAGCATTTCACCCCCCCTTTAACATTTTTAGTTTCTCACTAACAACACATAACATTTGTTTTCTCAAAAACACAATCATATACATACATGCATTTCACATATTATTATTATTATTAATTTAGCCCAGTTTGTGCTGATTACAGTGAGATTAGACTTTACCCATTTAGATGTTTATAAGCAACTGAAAAAAGCACAAATGTCAGGACATGACAAAACTTCTCCAGGCCCCAAAAATACCCTTAGACTCCAGAGGGTTAAAATAGCTGACTTCAAGATGAAATTACTAACATTCACAGTTTGACGTTAGCATATTCCTAAACTATGACTAAGTACTCAGGGATTGTTTTCATACCAACTATGGGGCCAGATTCATGAAGCATTCCTTAACCTGCTGTGTTTTGCTCACTAGGTTTTGGAACAGAGCCCTAAACATGTACATATATTTGCGGTTTCATATATTATTCTGTAGGTCTTTGGTGGTGGTTCTCTTTCTCGTTGAATCATCCGCTCTTCATGTGCAGGATCTGGAAGAGTTCTGTTTCAAGTTTTGCGTTAACCACCTGACGGCTGTCACTCAAACGCAGGCCTTCGCCGACATGGACCACGATCTGCTGAAGAACTTCATCAGCAAAGCCAGCCGCTACGGAGCATTCAAGAACTAACAGAAATATATCGGCTAAGGAGGAATTTTGCTTTGGCTCTGCTACATCTAGAGAAGTTATCTCTAATAGCTCCGATTTGGAAAGAGAGGAGACAAACTTATGTGGTTTGACTGTAAAGAAGTGGTAAAAGCCACAGCACTGGTTGTCTTCTGGATCCCAGTGCCTTTAAATTACATCCCCATCTGAAGCCCTATGTAAATGGAAGAATTAAAGATTGGATTCAAAGGGACCAGACCAGTCTCAAAAGATTGTATTGAAATAGAGTAGCTAAACGAAAAGTGCTTCATGAGCAAGGGGTTCATCTGTGCGTAAGCAAAAGGGAAGATCATCTCATGTAGGAGATGGTTGATGGGAGAAAGAGTTGCTTTCTGTCACTGAATTGTTGTTTTGGATCAAGATCACAATAATTTGTAATATATTTCCAGTCATTAAATATATAATGGATTGGAAAGTTACAGTCAGCCAAACAAGTTTTCCATCTCAAATCCATCTATCATTATCATGATGGCCTTTATAAAGCAGGCCAACAGTCGTACCTTCTGAGGGAGGTCACCTGTGTCATAGGATATCATGTTTTTTTCTTCCTGACATTAGAAGAAACTTAACACAATAATATGTCATTAGAGTAGTAAAGCATTATTTTTAAATGTAGCATTAAGTGGCTCCAATTTAATTTACTGATCCAACTAATGTAACATGTTTTTGTTTAGTTTTTTTTTTACTGACAGTAATGTTACTTTTGATATGTTTGCACTGTTTCTGTGTAATTATTCTGGATATGTCAGAAGGGTCAACATCTGTGATTTTCTCAAGTCATCTTGAGCTCTAACACAAGTGTCAGGGTGAAATCTCTCAAAAACTGTGAAGAACTGTTCAGGCCATATTTCAGCCCCTCCAAAAAAGGAAATTATATTTTGCTTAAGAAAAGCCTGATTGTTGGATGTTTAAACTTTTATATCTATATAACACATCAAAGTATAAATTTTATTTTAGCAAGGTGTTATTAATGTTTTTTTGTTTTGTTTTTTGGACTGAAGTATGAGCCAGATATTTCTTCATGACTTTTACAGGTTGTGCAGTTGGGAAATAGTGCTGTATGGTGGTGTTGCCCATATTACCCATAAACTAACCATGTGCCCATATTATGTCATTCATTAATTTTCAACCAACCAAACTAGTCTTGAAAAAGCACTTGAAACAGCAATCATAAAAACGTATATAATTCAAGTGTTTACAGTAGGTTTAGAGGTGTTAAACAAACACATCCTGACACAATCAGAGAGAGCTTTCACTCTCTCTCACACATCACAATGTCTTCTTGATTCTTGATGGTCAGTTGTTACAGTCTGTTTATACTTGTTTATACAGTCAGGGGTTTCTGTTGGGTTGTAGATATTTCTACATGATTTCATTCTTTTGTAACTCCATAAATGAGGGTCAGGACTGCGAAACCCTGCCCGATTGCCAAGTTAGGGTTGTTAATTATTCCCCAGTGGTCATGTAATTAATGGGGACATAAATAATTTGACACTTGAATAATCTGTTTTAAGATGATACCAAACTTACTGTTTTCATTTAAGCAAGTGTCATACGGGACTTTTAATATTAAAATAAATATCCTATATTATAAGTTATTGTGTGTTGGAAAAGTTACTTTTACAAATATAACATTGCAATATACTGCACTTGTTTTTTTTCCTCCCATACATTTTTTCCTCATTTCTTTTAAGGTCATAAAGTATGTATTTGTTGTTATGCATCATAGTAGCCATTTATCATTTATTTTAATACATTTGATTTCGTTTTGTGAACTTTTCTACAGTCTATGGTGTAAACGGGCATTAATAGTTGGGAATGTTGTCACATTATATATTTAAAATATTAAAAACCCTACTATTTAAAATACAAAATGGATATATACTGTATAGGTTAGGTGCCTTACAGAATTACTGTACAGTCTATGCCTTACATAAACTGTAAGGTCTTTGAAGCTTTGAAATATTTTTTATCTAGTTTCTGTCAGCTGAAACCTTTAAGAAAGTTAAGTCACAGTAATAATAATAATAATAATAATAAAACAAATCGGTATGTGTGTTAAATAATACAATTCATTACTTCTGCATTTATACGCCTCCACAGCCTCGTTTTCATTCTTGTCATAAAGAAACACCGACACGTTTGCCATCACCATTGATATAACTATTGTGTCTTAAAATTCTTCAAAATCTGTCCAATTTGCTGCTGTAAGATTGTTTTGTGTGATCATCTTCCTTTGAGTGGCGCTCTATACGCATTTAACCATAGACTGCGTTTAAACACAGGTCGTGTTTTAAAACCTTGTGAGCCGCCTACCTAGACAGCACTTTGTGGACCACAAGCGCCTTTCAAACAACATCATTTTATTAATATCATAGATGTACCTAGCATTTATATAAAACGCTGCTGACCTGCAACGATAACTGACCGACATCAACGGAAGGATGCACTAAAAGGTTGTCTAGCTAGGGAACTCGCTGTGTTTTTTCGAACACGGACATATTTGGTCACTTCATTTCTCACCATTCATTCCTGCGATCAGCGTCCTGCAGTGCGCGTCTGGCTCTCTTCTCATCCTCTCCGCCTGATTTTTCACTCGTCTTGGAGGATGCTGTGCGGAATCAAACAATCATTCGTCTTCTGCATCAGTCGTGCAGCGTTTCATCACGGATGCTGAAGATCAGGTAAGACTGTGTCAGTGTGTGTGTGTGTGGATAATATGATGGCGCACTCAGAGCATCACATCCACCTGCTGTCGTGTGTATCTCTGCAGCAGAACTCAATGTGTGCTTATGTCACATGCAGTTATTTTTTTTCGCGGTCGAATCTGTCTGCCATGTATTTTCTTTCAGCACGCATTGACACTGAATTAATAGGCATAAATGAGTGAATGCTCCAATATATTATTTATACATGTTGCTATGATGTTTAGTTTCTGCTGTCATTATCATTATTGTTTGGTGGTTGTTTGCACGTGTTTATAATAATAATGTGATTATTTATTATGTATATTTGTTTATTTAATATACTAGTCACATAATATTAAGTATATTTATATAAATATAGCCTTTATATTAAATGATCCCTGTACATGAATAACCTTGTATTTAATAGTAAATGTGTTAAAACTGGAGGCCTAACCTGATTTTACCAAGTGAGACATGTTCCTGGGACAACATCGTTGTTGACCCTGGAACAACATTGTGATTAACCAATCAGATTTGAAGAACCAGTTTATAGATTTTGTGAAGTTTATGCTTAAAATCAGTGTTTGGTGCTTGTACATCAGTGTCATTCATCTATCATTTCCTCGGATTTTAGGGATTACTCATGGTTAAGGTTAGGTTTAGGTGTAGGGATATGGTTAAGAATATATTTTTGGAGTAAAATGTTGTTCCAGGGTCAACAAAATATGTTGACCTAGGAACACATCGGACTTGGCAAAATCAGGACGTGCAAACTGGAGTATCATAAAAAAAAAAAAATAATAATATTGATAATAATAATAATATAAATCTTAGGCGTTATGCAGTTATCAGTATGTTATAAATGTACAGAATAATTTACATAAAGTGCAACATGTAAATAAACAAATATATGAATATTGTTACTGTAATGTAACAAACTATTTTATAAAGTATAAATCATATTATACAATTACATTTATTAAATCTGTTTATGTGCTTGCATATTTATTTGAGCTTATGTTTTATAGTAATCAAAATAATTTTAATTGGAATATTTATTCATGTTATGAAATCATATCTATGCTAATGCATGATGCATATGTATAGCTTAATAATAATCAACCATAATAATCAATTATGTATTAATCTTAATTTTTAAGATAATTTAAGGTTTGTTGACAATATAAATACAAATGCTGCTTTTAAAGCATGTCTTCTCTGTTTACCTTTTGCAGTATGAGTCCAATAAGGAAATATGTACAGTATGCATATGTTCCTGTTGTGGCTTAAAACCGTAATGGTGTGTTTTGGTTCATTTAAATGCTTTCTTTTCAAGTCTTTCCTTCTTTCTTTTCCTTTTTATTTTGTTTTACGAAATTAAAATTGGAAAGTATGAAAACTGATTGACAAAACGAAAACCTCCATTAACTATATTTTTTATATTAAAAAAAAAAAAATTCTATCAGTTCTGGGTCAGCTATTCTGATTCTGTGTTTGCTCAAGACAACACCAGGCAAAATACATTGACAGTATGCATCAAAACACACACACTCTCTCTCTCTCTCTCTCTCTCTCTCTCTCTCTCTCTCTCTCTCTCTCTCTCTCTCTCTCACACACACACACACACACACACACACACACACACACACACACACACACACACACAAAACAGGAACACAACACACTTTCTGTTTTAATTCACACTTTGTGTCAGGTTGTGAAACTGAACACTCAAAATGCTTTGAGTAAAGGAAAGAACATTTATATACAATAAAACCCCTCACACAAAGCTGATGAGAGATTTGCTTTTGAAAGGGAAAGGAGGCGGGGCCTCCGATTTCATTTTGATGTTAATATTTAATTAGCACTGTAGATCTGAGAGTGGAAATCGCTGCTTCCATTTGGAGATGCTTCAGATAAGGGGCTAAAAAGACGCACACACATAAGGAAAGACAGATGTAACCTGTTTCTCTAATCCAGGTCCCTTCTAAGGTAGCTGGTTGATTAGTGAACAGGTGCAGTGGACATGCTCTGAATGCATCATGGGAAATGAGGGGAATTTCATGCATCTTAATGATTATGACAGCAATTTGCCTCTTGAACTTCCTGCTGCTGGCTGCATTACTGCCAGTAGCACTCTGAATGTGTTACAGTGTCATGAAAGAGGAAAAACAATGAGGTGGAAGTAACAAAGACAGTTTCTCATGGCCGTTGGCTGCAGGTTTCATGCTGACGCCTTGAGGAACACGCTGTGACATGCTGTTTTATTTATACTTCATGTCTGCGACAGAAACCGTATCAGTCAAGAGGAGAACTGTCTGTCTTTACTGTGTCAGCCATCTCTCTCTTTTCCTTTTGTTCACTCTAAAGGTACTTAGCATGTTAACACTAAACTGTAAACTGTAAAAACATATATATTATCACTGAATTGTGTAGATTAATTGCACAAATGCTTTAAGAGATTGATTAAATTACAATGAACTGAATGTACATTACATAAAAATTACATGATACAAAAAAGTTGAATTTCATTAAAGTTCTAAAAAAAAATGAATACACTCTTTTCTAACTTTTTCATGTTTTGGCAAATTGTTGGCTTTCTAAAAATGGCATGTTTTTGTAAAAATATAACTGCATGAATTGATATGAAATTGCCACCTCATAAAATAGCTACAAATATTCATGAGATTGATAGAAAGATGGACGGATGAACAGAAAAATACTGCCAATATAGTGCTGTATCATGAATGCATCTGGATGTGTTTCTGGCATCAGGACAGCAGAATTACTGCAGGGCTGATGCTGCAGATAAGAAACTGCATGTTGGATCGCATGTATTGAGTGACTGATTTGTCCTACCCTGTCAGATGTTGCTACCTCCCACTAAAACAGTGGGTAGACAACGAAAAATTCTACTGTTAAGTTATGGCTTATTAACGTCTACACCTACCACAACGTCTACACCTACCACAATCTGTAATGAGCTAGGTTTCTGTCAAACATTACAAGTGCAAAAAGAAAATTTACAGAATGTATACGTTTAGAATGTATAGTTTTGTATTTAAATAGACATGCTAATATACATCCGAGTAAATACTAAGCTTGCAGTTACACCATTTTTTATGTTGCTGACAGCTATGTATTCTGTGTGAATGTGTGAAAAGCTTAAAACTTCTGTACTTGCATTTCAGCACATTAAAGGGGTCATATAATGCAATTTCAAATTTTCCTTTCTTTGGAGTGTTGCAACCTGTTGGTGCATAGATAAGGTCCCTAAAGTTGCAAAGACTAAAGTCTCAAACCCAAAGAGATATTTTTTATAAAAGTTAAAACTCATCCACGGCCCCCTGAAACGGCTCGTTTAAACACACCCCACATGTCTACGTCACTGTGTGGTAAGATTTGCATAACACTGCCCAAATGTTCACACAAAGAAAGAAGGCGTAACCTTGATTCTCATTTTTGGTACCGCCGCTTCCATGTTGTGAAGATGCTGTGTTTTGTTGCAAAGGGAAACTACATTGTTTGGCCTTCCAAAAGAGGACACAACTAGAAATCAGTTGTTAAGTTGGATTTACAACATTGTTCCAGAAAAGTTCAACCCAAATATTCAGATATGTGCAGCGCATTTTACTATAGTACTTTATAGTTTCTATAAAGTGATTTTTTTCAGTAATTACTTTATAGTTTCCATAAAGTGGGGCAATTCCCTATTTGTAAGGACAGTCTGGCACATCTGACTCAAAGCCTGTAAGTACTTTTTGTATATTTAAAGGATTTGCCACTGATGATTCAAGCACAAGTTTTGAGCAGTATAGAGTAACGCTTCTTGTTTGTCGTTTCTCAAATCACAAATGCAGACATGGTTTTATGATTATTATACGTAACACAACACGTAAAAACATAGTATAAGTCTTTATAATCAGTAATTATGTCCCCACTGGATGCAACAAATGCCTTATTTGTAATGGGTTTTAATAGTTTTTTCTCATTACGCCGGGACATACAGCATCACGGTATGGTAAGGGGCATAACATTTCTGTCACACGCTTGAGGTATTTGGCCAATCACAACGCACTGGATAGCTGGCCAATCAGTGTACACCTCACCTTTCAGAACGATGAACTTTGTAAAAAAAATCTATGTTTTAGAAAGGCAGGGCATAGAAGATCAACAATAATGTACATTATGTGGAAAATAATGTGTTATTTGAAACTTAAACTGCATAAAAACATTGCATTACACCAAATACACAACATAATGTTATTTTTAGCAACATCACATGACCCCTTTAAAGCAGGGGTCAAGTATATTTTTGTAAATACTTGTATATTTTCAAGTATATATTTAAAAAGTATTTATTGCAAGCACAATAATTAATTTAAGCCATAGTAAACGTAACATTTTCATTAATAAATATCCCAAAACAGCGACTGTGCTGTGTTCAGTGACAATTTGTATAATTTTCGCAAATGGCAAGTTTTGCGTTTGGCCTTTGTTAATCTCATCTAATATTTGTTTGTTTGCAGTTGTCTCCAAAACGTTATCGTCAAAGTCACTGCATTCAAATGACAAAGTGCTTATTATAATATATGCAACAGTTTCAAACATGCTAGATAACAGTATTGGGACATTTCATTGTTTGTACTGTATCTCTCTGCTTGTCTGTGTTTGCGCATTCAAACAAATCGTTTTTCCGAGCATTTGGTCTGTAGTTGGGGTAATACATGTTAGGCCTGTAGGCGACAAGAGATGTTTATAAGCGAGGAATTTCTACTATTTACTTAAAAAAAAAAAAATGCTGATTCATTCATGAACTAAACAAGTCTTAGTGAATGAGTCATTGTATCATTTACTCAACCAAATTGTTTAGGTGTGTCTTCCTCTGTAGAAAAAGAGTGGAAAAAAAAAATGAAACTTGTATTTTTGTTAAAGCACCTGAAAAGTGAATTCAATTACAAATCTGTAGTAAAGTATATTTATCCTCCCTCCCAAATGTGGCACGTATGCTGCAAGACACAATGTCATGGTCATAGTCTTCTGTCTGGTTAGAAAAATGGCATAACCACATTTTGCTTGACTCGTTTTATATACTGTGTTGTTCTACAGCAGTAAGCTTGGCTTTGCCACACAGAAGTGCAGAGCAGGAATTCATCATGCATTCTCACTTGAACAAAGTCGAAACAAAGCCATCACTGTGCTCTCTCATCTGTTCACTGTCAGCTCGGTATCCATCAGCCTGGAGGAAACCTCATCCCCGCTGACTGAGCCGTGTAGAGATCCTGCTAGTCAGTATAAGAGTATGATTTTACATTGGGCTTTTTCAGTTCATCTGACTCCTGCTTTGTTCCCTCTAATAACGCACTAATCTGAAGTAGAAACCACAGAGCCTTTGTTTGATCATCTGTGAGAGTCACTGAATTGCAAGGTTCCAGATGCTGTTAATGGCTTCTAATATACTTAAGCTTCATAGCAGCTTAGAACTGTTTCCTATAGCCTTCATTTGCCTTCATTATGAGGCATGTCTTATGTATACATTTGTCACTACCCTAATGTGAATGAGAATGTCTGGTAAAGTTTGGGTTCCTAGGGTAACACTTCATAGTAATGTTCAGTTATAAGTGATTAGTTAATTATGAACTAATAATTAAAATAAGTGATTAATAAGTGATAGGCTAACAATTTGTGTGTTTTGTTTAATCATTTGCAAGTGATTGGATGATGATGAACTAATAATTAGCAAAACATCACTATACGTTCACAAATTATTATTGAGGAATATGATTAAGCTTACGATTTATAAATCTGTCATCTTAAAAAACAGCATTCATGAAAGCATACAGATTTAGAAAAACTTGTGGGTGAGTAAATGATTCATTTTCATTTTTGGGTGGACTATCCGTTTAAAGTTCTACCCAGAGTCGTGCTGCGTGCCAGTTTGCCTGTTATACTACACCATAAAAGTATGTACTCTTTGTGAAGAAAAAGAAGATACTTTTAAGTGTGTAGCAGAAGAGTAGCTTTGAGTAACGCATCATAAAAATGCATTCTGCATTCTGCCCTAATAAACAGCTTGTCATTCAAGATTTTATTGATCATTTATTATGTTGTATTCCTAGATTTTGGTGGTAGAATTAAAATGTTTTAAAAAGGGAAGTTGAATAAATTGTGAATCAAAACATCAAACTCTGTAAACTGTAGAATAATTAGTATTCAAATGTATCTGTAAGCTTGAACCCTCCCTTTGAACATTTTAACTTGAGGACTTCTGAGCCTTTTCTGTGAAAGTAGGTCAAGTAGAAGGTTTGGTGAGTGTGTGTTTGGTATGAGAGAGTGTTTATATGGATGTGCAGAGGTGTACTTTGGGATGTCAAATCCATTTAATTGGTTTGGTTTGTGTAAATAATTAAATGATTCTGTGAAGCATTTATGTTGTATTTAATTTCATAAAATAATTTAATATTTATTAAATTCCTGCTGTGCATAACTGTTTTAAAAATAAAGGTTCCAAACAGTGGCTTTGCAATAGAAGAACCATTTTGAGGCAGCAAGAAAAGAACCATATTCTTCTTATTGTGAAGGAAATTTTATTTAGAATAACCTCTTTTCCACTGAAGAATCTTTGTTTTTAAAATTGAGATTAGATTTTGATTAAAAATTGTATATTTATAAAGTGTCAGTATAATTGGAGGATTTTTATTTTCTGTGTACCTGATAAAAACTGCTCTACATGGTGCTCCTTTAAATTTTGAGTAGCTTGTTGCTTGACAAGCTGCATTTTCAAAGTCTATTACATGACACTGGTTGTTTTCATTCTCTATTTCTGTCTACCTTCCTATTGTAAATAATTGAGCTCCTGACCCTAAATGGTCATGAAGGGTATCTTTTGAGACATATTCCAAATCTCTTCATGCTGTCATAAAGTGTTACTGTGACCTACAGACCTTACTGTGATGTGACTCGTCACATGTGACTGACAAACCGTCATATTAATAATCAGTCTGTGACAGTTAGTCATTGTCTCTGACAGCTCAACAGGAACTGCTTAATTTATTCCATAACATTTAGCCATGAGCATGTCATTTTTGAATGGAGGTCAGTCAGTTTTATTTTCTGTTTTAATGTAACTTTCATCTTACTGAATAAATTTAATTTACACAATAAAATAGTTGACACAAAATAAAAAAGATTTCATTGCAAAGCAAGTATTTCATTGGTAAAAAAAATTATTACCGACATTTTTAAAGCATAGGAAGATGATGAGACATCATTATGATAGTAAGTGAACCGTAATGATTGACTACAGATGCACAAAACCATCAGATGCACAAAGTAGGTCAAGAAAGGGACCATGCCAAGTATTATAAATGCACAAAATATATTTTGTTTACCTAGGTCTGACAGAAATGAAAACAGCATTTATTGGGGTTTATTTTGGTAAAATATATAATTTCTAATAGGGCAATATTTACATTATGCAATAGTATAAATAGTATAAATTGCCTTCTTGTTGAACAATAGTCTTTCTTCAGCATGGTATCTATTAAGATACATCATTTGTCATTTTAGATGCTTAGAATTTTATATATTATTAATCTATTACAAAATCAGTTAATGCACCGGTTTTCCTAGAAAATATGTTCCTGTTATGAACATTTGTCTGCCATTACCTCAGGGAACGACCTCCTACTGTGGAAGTTCTGGAGTGTAGGAGCGGTTATTGTTGCTAGGGAGAACAGAGCATGAGTGTGCTTTCTCACTGCGTGGAGAATTATCTGTGTGTTTATAATTCTCTATGAAAGAATTTAATTACTGGATAAAATATTATTCCAAGTCCCATTCGACTGAAGCATTAGAATATGTATTATTCCATGGATTATTATATATATATATATATATATATATATATATATATATATATATATATATATATATATATATATATATATATATATATATATATATATATTTTTTTTTTTTTTTTTTTTTTTTTTTTTACCTGGAAAATCCTTTTAAGAAAGTATGTTGTCATTTACAAAAATGCCAGTGTTTGTGTTTACCAATGAATTAACAAAGTAGCAATGATAAGGGATGTGTCATTTTTCACAGATCACAGAATTGTGCAAAACAAATGTGAAAGAAGAGATGTATGATAAATAGAAATGAAAGTTCTTAATACTTCAGGAATAAAAAAAAAAAAAAGTGCTAATAATAAAAAAGGTTTTCCAAGAACCAAATTTGCACCTTACATAGCTTTATTAAGGATTATCTAATGTGAATATTTAAATTGGTTAATAAACAGGCAATTAGACTAATCAACCAAATGATTACACTCTATTCATTGACTATCAGATACCAAATTGCCCCTAATTATAGTACCGTTTCCCTTTAAGGTAAAAAAAAAAATAATTCAAAAAGAGTATTTGTGGATCTCAAAACATACTACCATCAAATCTTTTTATGGTTATACAATTAGAATATTGCACATGAACGTGTCTGTTTATGTCTACATTATTTCTTATTTGTATTTCTCTAACAGGTTTAATGTCAAGACATTTCTAAATCTGTTGCTATTTACCCACTTTGACATGTTGAAGACAACTCCTGATGTCATCTTCTCAAAATCAGTATCTCATATAACAGTGTGAAAGATGCCAGTACTTACTTTAGATTTGAGTTTGAAAGCGATGAGAGCTCCAGACCTCAAGGGAGGTCAACAAGGATCTACATGAAAGCCTGAGAACACATAAACCTTCAGGAAACATGAGTGTGAATGATGAACACACCAGGCCCTTCGGGACCAGCATTGAAGATGGCTGTGAGGAAATCAGGAACAACAACAGACATACTGAAGATTCCCTAAATGGTGATGCCAATGCTAATGAAATCCAAAGAGGAGATGAAGGAACAACTTTGGAGGCAACTGAAGCCCTGTCCTCTGTGGTATCTAAGACTGAGGAACATGTGAAGATGATTATCCAGGGCACAGATTCCCCATGTGATGACCCAGAGTTAGCTGAGTTTGAGATGCTGGAAAGTCAGGAACTAGAGGATGACAACGAAAGTAGTATTCCTAAAGGAGATGTCAAGGGTGCTCTATCCACCAATATAATGCAGATTGAAGCAGCGTCTCCAAAGGTAGAAGGTAAAAGGTTCTCCCAGTTCGTTTCAAAGGAGCAGGAGTCTACTGTTTGTCCTCAGTCCAATGGGAAAGAAATGGTGACCAGCATAGCAAGGACTGAGTTTAGCTCTGAAAATGATGTTTTTGTCTCTTGCCTCTCCACAATGTCTAGTCTTGGAGGAAGTCTTGCTAGTGCCCTGGACAATGCAGGTCGAACCCAAAGCGCTGATTCGTGGCATGCTCCATCAGGGCCATACCGAACCCTCTCTGAGGATCTTACCCTTGCCTCACAATCCTGTTTTACTATTTCAGATAAAAGCCGGAGCTCTGTACATACTGATGGCATGCATCATCAAGCAGGAAAAAGTACAATGCACATCAACAGTGTTGATCACAATCTGAACTCTACCACATTGCCTGAGGAACCCCTTTTAGAAGCACAACAAAACCAACCAGCTAAAGACTCTGTAATAAATGAGAGCTCAGGTCAACTGACAAATGGCATGAGTGATTGTAGCATTGCAAGGATCAAGAAGGTCCCTAATGAATCAGGAAGCACCAGTCAGGAAAATCTAGGAGAATCTGGAGTTCATGTAAAGGAGTACCATGAAACAGAAGACAAGGCTCCAAGTTTAAAAACAATATCAACTGAGAAGAAACCTTGCCAAGCTCTTGTCTCAGAAAACACACAGTCTGCTTCACAGAACAGAAGGTTCTCTCATGATTCCGCTACTGATATAAATAATAAGCTCAAATCCCAGGATGAGAAATCTCATAAAATTGCTCTTAAAACCTCAAAACTAACCTCAAAGGATACACATGTGCACTCTGGTGGTTCTGAACCCCAACCTTATAAGAAGCAAGCTTCTTTTGAAAAGACCCGAAGTTCTAGTGCATCAAGTTTGGAAAGGCGAAGACCTTGGGGCAGTCCATCTCGCCCTGAGACCCCTCCATCCCCGAAGACCACCTGTTCACCTCGGAAACAGCCACCTTCATCACCAGCCAAACCTACTAGCACAAGAGAAGCAAGTCAGGAACAAAGTGAAACCATTCAGAGGGGAACAACTAGTTTGAGGCAACCAAGTAAAAGTTTTCTCAGTAGTAGTAGCAGTCTCCCAAAACCTGCTGTTCCTCAACAACCCACTAGAGCTGAGTTTGAATCTAAGAAGTCTTCTCCACCTCAGAAGCCCAAAAATGTTCGACCAAAAATCATAACATATGTCCGCAAAAGCCCTCAAGCGAAACCAATGTCTGAAGGTCCCTATGAAGTATCGACATTACCGCCAAGACTTACACCGTACAGTGGCTCACCAACCTCAAAAGATTTTAAGGCAGAGGGCTCCAGAGGTTCACCTGTGCTGAGCTCCTCTAATATCATTTATGACAAGTATCGTCAGGAAGTACAAAGGTCAGGGTACTACTCCCCTCCAGGACTGATGGCGTCTGGGATCAGGCCACCCAGCCACACTGTCCCCCATAAACTGCTGGGCAAATCAGAGAGTTTCCACGGGGAACTGCCAGATCAATATTTACAGGTAAAACTTGTGTATTAAGAGACTTTCAGCTGCTAACACAGCGCTACTGAACTCTAGTAGGTGTGTTGTGCTTTGTGAAAACACGAGCACCAAGCGTAATTTATTAATATTCTCAACTGCTTTATGAAATTTGTGATAACAAATACATCAATGGATGCTTCTTATGATTTTAGGGTGGAAGAGCGATTCAGCTAAATACCCATGATGCTACTGCAGCCGTTTTCCGATTTCCGAGAGCCTTAAGGCCTCAGCTTGGCCTTGGAGCTGTCACCAGACAGCCTGCTACTAAGAACAGGATGGTATTACCAGGTCAAAGGTCAGCATCACCCCTCAGTTATATGGCTCCAGCTGTTCAGGCCCCAAGTAGTCACCAGGAACCTGCAGGTCAGTAGGCACTAAAACCTTCAAAGTCAAGTTCCCAGTTGTCAGTTCACTTTCTTCAAAATGTGCATGGTTTAATTAAGCAGTGTTGATTGTCTTGGATATTTTTTTACAATATAAGCTCATGAAGCTTGACAGGAATGTAAATGATTATCTACACAGCTCTATACTGCCATTTCCCAGAATCAGACTAATTTCTTAGCATAATGGCCAAGCACAGACATTACATGAGCTGAGGTTACGAACTGCAGTCATTTTGGTTCTAGAATTGTATTGATTCTTACTAATGCTCCATTTCTATTTGAAATATAAAAATCCATGATGGTAAAAAGTCTGCAGTGATAACTTGTCACATATGTACAGCTTTTTAATGTGATTATTCAGAATACTTAATCTTGCAAAAGGATCACTAAAATTGTCCGAATTTTGAAATGAAGATGTCTACACCCTTAAAAACTATACTTTTTACTGGTTGTTGATGAGCTGTATACAAAACACATATATATCTATCCATATTGACAGGTATTTAAAAAAGTGCATACTCCTTTGCATACAACATAAATGGGCAAAGATTCACACAACTGAATTCTTTTGTGTCCGGTGTCCTGACATTTTATCCTACCTGTCAGAATTTCTTACCAAGGTTTACTGCGCATGCACACATCAATATTGCATCCTTTTTCTCATTCTGAACAACGTTTATCTGTCTGCAGTACTTTGTAGGGGTAGATTTATGGTTGGGGTAGGTGTAGACTGTAAAACACAATCTTATTGGTAGAAAAAAAAACATTTAATGTTGGTTTCCTGTAGCTGTATCCCTTCTAGCTACAACTGTGAATATAACACATACTGTATTTGCATTACTGTAAGGGTAGGTTTTGGGTTGTGGTAGAAGTAGATGTATACCATAACTTTACAGGTAGCAATAAATGCTAAGAATTTTTCATTTTCGAATTGTACAACCCACTGTTTTAATGGGGAGGTAGCAAAATCTGACAGGGTAGAACAAATCGACAGAACACAGGAATTCAAGTTGCGAGAACTATTTACCATTTAAAAATTAGCATTTTTAAACAATTGTGTACAGTTTCCTTTTCTTCTCCTTATATGGTATGCTACATTGTGTTAATTCTGTCATGACAACTCTTGGAAAGTGTAGCATTGTAATATACATGGCAACGACGTTATTTTTTCAGTAACGCGGTAATCTAACTAATTACTTTTCCCGTTGTTACAACGCCGTTAATGTTACTGAACATTAAATGCTGTGTGCTACTATACATTGATTTAATGAACTATCCGAACGGACCCCTGGCTCACACAGCGAGTGAGCAGGTGGGTTAATGACGAGATAAGCGGTTGTGATCGGCAAACACACACACACACGCAATAGCTACACAGATTCGCAGCAGAGATGGCAAGTCAGGAGCAATCCGATGAAAAGTTGGCATTTTCAAGGTGAAGATATAAGCACTACTTCAAATTCATTGTGGTCAAAGGCAAGAACCTGCATGTAATGTGTACATGTAATGTGTGACACCCATCTACAAAGCTAGTGGCCAAAAATCAATCAATCACCTTTAAAAACACTTTTCTTACAAAGATAATACTTGAAGTGCAGGATAAAACTCTTGCTATTGTTGACATGCAATAAATATTGAAAGTTATGTACCTGTCTGTTCTACTCATTTCAACTGACTTGTGAAAACTGAAAAAAAAAAAAAAAAAAAAGTACAAAATCTGACATGTAGCAACTTTTTTTTTTTTTTTTTTTTTTTTTTTACAGTAATGCAAATAGTTACTTTCCCTGGTAACGAGTTACTTTTATTATAGAGTAATTCAGTTACTAACTCAGTTACTTTTTGGAACAAGTAGTGAGTAACTATAACTAATTACTTTTTTAAAGTAACGTTCCCAACACTGGTTGAGTGATTAAAGGTGTGATTATATCAGATTGAGCTAGAATTTAAAGTTAAAATTTCATGACAGAATGTTGTGTTATCATGATTTGATGTATTGTTTTTATTTATTTGAATGGTTTATAGAAAGTAATTTCAAGCCATGATATCTATAAATGAATTTATGAGATTTGTTTAAGGGAATATAATGATTTGTATTCTGCTTTACAGTGGATCAAAAGAGACTAACATTGGGTGTGGCCCCCAAATTTATGCTCCCCAAACCGGGTCAGTCTGGACTGCGTCCTCCCGGCTTCTCCCATCTGCCTCCTGCTCGACTGGCCACCCTTGGCTTTGTCCGCAGTGCTAGCGTGTCTTCTGTGTCCAGCAACCAATCGAATGACAGCATACACAGTGACCCCTGCCGATCCAACCGTGAGTGTTACAACTCTTTCAGTCCTAAAACTATTGTTAGCCACATGCAAAACACACAGATGTCAGACTGGGACACCTGAGTTTAACAGTTCTGGGTTCAGCAGATTTGTAGGCTTCTGCTAGTTGTGATATTTATTGTACTGTTTGTACCTTTAAGCTCTTGTAAGAATGAATTTCCTGTGAATGAATGTTTTTTGCGTGACTACATTCTCAAAAGTGTAGGAATTACCAAAGCGGCCCATTCTCAGACCACATGCTTTAGTACTCGTATTGTGTCAGGATTAGTTTAGGCCTTTTGGATTATCCAACTCTTCCTGTCATAAGCCTTCTGTGTGGTGGATACAAAGTACAATCAATGTCTGCAAACACACTGCTGGTTGCTCTGTGTCTGTGCGAGATGAAGCATCTTAAACATAAGATAAATAGAGCAGTGTATGCCAATCTTTTAAAAATCCCAGTAAATCGGAAATATCATCCATGATTAACAGACATCATAATAGTCAGTTTAAAGTTCAGACCACCTGTCATAAGATGTTTTATTACTTATTGCAGAATTGCATTGAGTTCAATGGGTTTTAAGTGTTTTTTTGCCTTTTTTTTTTATGAAGTTGGAGAAATATAGAGACTGTGCGTGCTGTATTATAATTGTATTTGCCTGCGCTTTGGTGGGCTGAGATATCTGAAATGATAAACATAAACAGTGTTGCTGTTAAGAAGAAGTGTAAGTGAAACATAAAAAGAGCATTACTGCAGAAACCTGCCTCTGTCTGTGGTCTATGCACCTATTATATTCACAGATTTTTCTAGAAAACAAAAGTTGTTATGATTCTCCTGTTTTTTTTTTCTGTTGTCATTTGACTAAA